>NW_026879435.1:0-26799 GCF_032173495.1 Musca vetustissima
GGATCTCTGTTCCTGTCAGCTTCCCAGGTTCCACTAGCTCTGCTACCTCTTGTTTTTCGGGTTCTTCTTTAATTTTCTGCATGAGTCCTCTGCATATTTCATGCACGCTCAGGAGTCGGTCCCATATGTTGTCCTTGAAGTATACGTCATTGTTTGCTCCCAGTTTGTTTAATTTTAGATTATTTAATCTCGCCTCGTCCATTTTCGTTTCGAGCGACTTGTACACAGCTTCTAGTGCCGCTTTCCGTACCATTCCGCTTTTCAGTTTATCAGATATCTCAATCATTTCTTTGAGAATCTGATTTTGTACCTTGTACAGATTATGTCTATCTGGCGACATTATTATTATTATTATTATTTTTTTATTTGTGGCTATTACCCTTGTTTGCCTTTGGCTTTTTATTTTATTGAGCCTTTTGGCTTCTTTTATTTTTTATGAGCCTTTTTGGCTTCTTTTAAGGATTTATAATAGTTTTTTGTTTTTAATTTTGTTTTTAATATTATTATTTTATATTGGTTTTTTTATGTTGACGGTCGCTGCTTCTTTCCTCTCGAAGGACCACTGTTTGAGAAGTGTTGGGTTTAGATGTTAATTCGCTTCTGATTTTATTGTAAATGTAAATTCACTTAAGAGCTAGACCGTCATAGAAATCTTAGGCTATCTTATTCTATGCGCTTATCATTGGAAATGCTTGCTGAGTGCATTATCAGCTGGGCATTGCCTTTATTATTGATACACCCCAGCAATGCACACAAGCATTACCACTTACACGCACTTATCTATCTAAATATATTTAGTATAGGCACTTAAATATTTTATGATCTATATAGTCTAAATTATGTAAATATTTTTATGAACACACATATCCTTGTGCATAGAAAGGTAATTTCGTTACCATCTACTCGACCTAGCAATAAACTTTTGAATACTTATTACGAAAACTATTGTTTTTTATTTATTTCTCTTTCACGATCTCACACACCCCTTCCCCACGGTCAACCGCTCGACGCATTCGGCGTATCGGCTCCCATCGGCGAAGCCCCTCTGAGCTAAACAGTCGGTATAGGTACACTTTTTGCTATGTTCCCTACATTTTTATTGCAAGTACCTGTCATTATATCTATGGTGGAGGGTATCCAATGTTCGGCTTGGCCGAACTTAACGCTTTTCCACTTGTTTTATTTTATTTATTTATTTTTTTTTTTTTTTTTTTTTGAAATCACGATAGAGATACAATATTTAAGATAGAGCTTTAAAATTTTAGACTGACATTACTATGACTCCTAGAATGGTTGATATTATTAATGGTGCATAACGCTCCACACTTTAGTATATTACAATTTTGAGAGTCCTAACAGTAATTCGTAAAGGCTCTAATTTGGCATTACATGTCCTTATTAAAGAAAATACTGCTAAATATAGGTCAATGTGTATTTACAAACAGAGGTCCTGCATAATTTTTGCTATTTTGAAGTTCTAGCTTAGTTTCCCAACCTTAGAGACTGCTATATGGTATTTAATTTTCTAGGAGTGTAAAAACTTACTACTACATAATCTACAAATTTAAATTTTTAAATTTACACCAGATGGTGGATGTAGAAAAAATTCGAGAGAATGACATGAATTTCCCCAAAGACTCTAGGACACAAAAAAGCACTCCGCATGATGCAATAGTTCGCAGCATGGGAGAGTGTTTTTACTCCCATTACGATTTAAACCGAATTCCGACAATTTTTACTCTATACTGCACCATTTGTTCTGAAAGGCATTTTATCAAAAGAAAGATATGCCCACTTTCTGTTCCTTTCAGTATCAACAAGAATTCTCCTGGATAGAGAAAATAACCAAGCTAATTCTGATTTTGCGCAACATTTTCTGGTTTCTTTTGTAAACGATGTTTCTCATTTATATGACACATTACTTCTGTCATATAATTTCCATAACCTTATTCATATAAGTGATGATGCAAAACGGCATGGATGCCTTGAACGCGTTAGTGCATTTCGCTTTGAGAACCACCTTCAAAAATTAAAGAAAGCGGTTAAAACAAGTAACAATATGTGTGCGCAAATTTACAATAAGGAGTTGGAAAAAAGTTTGGCTTATACCACAAGATTGGAAGCGGAAAATATCACATATGGAGAAAGAGTACAATGTACTGAATGTGATTGCTATTTGTCTGTGAAAATCGAAAATTAATATTTTAATCTGGACGAGAGGAATAATTATTGCTACCTCAACAAAAAGCTTGTTAAAATAACAAAAATTTTAATAATCGACGACTTGCCTCATTTTAGGGGCAATATAATTAAAAATTTAAACTCTTTGTTTTTGCAGCCCATTGACTCGTCAAAGTTCAGTATATACACGTCGCCAAACATACAACTTGGAGAAGAAATATTTTTTAATACCACAAATATTTCCAATAAAGCGTCAATTTTGTTTGATTCAAAAAATTGGTAACTACAACAGACCTTAATTTAGTAATAAATAGGGGAAATCTTATTAATTCCTACTATTTCAAATCGTTCTTGATAAAAAAAGTCTTAACCCTAGTGTATAGAAATGTACTTTATAACAGTTTAGATTTGTTCAAATTTACTTTTTGTATCCATGAACGTTTTTATTGTCCTGGAACCGGATCCTATAATGCGGGCAATATATTCCACGTCATTAGCAATTTAATATCCTTAGCGAATTTGCCCCTCTGGGTTCATAATATACTAGGCAATGTCTTTTGTCCCTCAGTGGATTTTTCCCCCACTATATGGGCTTCAATTTGTTGTTGTAATATTATGATACTAACATTAAAGATTATCTTTAGAATTAAAAGAAGTCAGAATATAATGAAATTATATCAATTGACAAAAATTCACTTATAAAATAAATATATTTTTTCAAAATATTTATCATACAGACTCATATTCAGACAACAATATATTATCACTACAAAATAAAATAAAGGAAAAGAACGAACGTATAGAAAAATTAACAAACCAAATAACACTGCATGGACAAATATTTAAAAAAACGTGCCAAGAACATTGACAGAAAAAGTAACATTGACATGAATTTCGTGCCGGGAGAAGTAATGTCCAAGTGGACAATGATTTCAATATGTTGCCTCCATTACCATTTTATATATAGAAGGAGTTCAATGACTTCGATTCAAAACTCATAATGGATGAGGACATTAAACAAGTGAAAAAGCGTTAAGTTCGGCCGGGCCGAACTTTAGATACCCTCCACCATAGATATACTGACAGGTACTTGAAAAAAATACAAAAATATAGGGAAAATACCGAAACCGATTATGTAAAGCATGATACAAATTTCATTTTTAATGGATAATTATACCCTCAGCCTTATGGCTAATAAGGGTGTATACACTTTGACACGGTGAAAATGCGGCCCCATGTTCCTTTGGACCAAATTTGTTTTTATCCAAACTTTACCCATCTATTATTTCTTCCAAACTTAGTTCAAGTTCGAAGATAGGGAATATCGGTCCACTCCATCCGGTACCTCCCCCAGAGGGGCTAGGCCTAAATGCGGGTTATAGTTCATTTTCGAACCTTACGTTCTTTTTTTTCTCGATATCCTCCGTAGGTGAAATGATTGCAACGGAGTCTTAAAACTAAACCCAAAACGCGGAACAAATTCGGTAACTATTTTAATATAAATAATATAAAAAGGGTGTTATATGGGGACTACGCTCATAAGGGGGCGAATATTAATAATATTTGGTAGGGAGATTTGTTACCATATACGACTACAAAATACCCACTTGCAGCGAATTCGGTTGAAAACGCCCTCAAGAACCCCAAAATACCGAAAATTGGGGGTACCCTTATATGGGGGCTACCCGAAAAAATTTACCTATATTCATAATTTTTTGTGGAACCTAATAAGAACTCAAAATACTTAATTACAGCCAATTCGTCTTAGAATTTTATCCTGATTTTTATTCATAGGTTCGGAAATGAATATTTTGATGAGTTACAAACGGAATGACAAAATTAATATACCCTCCATACTATGGTGGGGGGTATAAAAACAAGTGGTATGTGAAAAATATTTTTTTCAAAAGTAAAATATAAAAATAATGACAAGTTTTAGAAATTATTAATCAATCGCAACGGTGGAAATAAAGCAAAAAATTTCATAAAAATGACAATAAATTCCATAATTAGTGACGAACTCGCTATCCACATGATTTGGCGGGGAACTCCAAATAAACGAGTTTCCAGCAATACAATTTATATAATTTAATAAGAGGTAAGATATGTTGTAATTATTATAATTAATATTAACAATACTAAATTTTTAGATACATGTCATATAAAATTCCGCAATACGTCATGCCAAGATATAAATAAAGTTTGCCAAAAGCATATACTTCATGCTCGTGATCGAGTACAAAAAACCAAATTAAAAACAGTAAATAAGTTGATTTAAGGAAAAGCGGAAGTCACCTCCTTCGGGAAGAGATGAACCACTAAAGTCTGGACGTTACGCAGAAGTCACTTCTTGAAAGTGACGCGGGCGTGGTTCATCTCTTCCCGAAGGAGGTGACTTCCGCGATTACAATGCGACTGTAATTTATTATTCATTGTGCCCAATGTTTGCAAACTATTCATGGAAAACAATAACGACATAGATTTATTTCTTTGATATGTTCCTTATACGAGTATAAAGATTCCAAGATTCTTCGCTTAAGACCGACAATATGGCACGGTCGTAATTAGCAACTTTTTAACTAATTTTTTATTGTTTAATTATTCATCCTTACATATGAACTATATGCGTAAGTGTTATTCTTTACATTATCTTATTAATGAATAAGAGGAGTTAATTTTTTTGGTAAAATTTTCGAGGGCTCTTTAAATGAAGTCTTTGAATATTTCGTATCCTGTTTCTTCGTGTAATAGGTATGTGGAGCAACGCCATGGGGTTTTAAAAATCTT
The DNA here is from genome assembly GCF_032173495.1 of Musca vetustissima. Lineage (NCBI taxonomy): Eukaryota > Metazoa > Arthropoda > Insecta > Diptera > Muscidae > Musca > Musca vetustissima. The sequence continues at coordinate 4,969 of NW_026879435.1, forward strand.
TTTCAGGCATTTATTTTGTATTATCTGCATTTGTTTTAGATGACAATTGGCAGCTCAATACCAATTCTTAATTCTTAATTAGTTCTTTCGGTCAAATTTTCGAGTGTTATTTTAATGAAGTCTTTGAATATTTCGTATCCTGGTTCTTCGTGTAATAGGTATGTGGAGTAACGCCATGTTTTTTTTTTAATCATTTTCAGGCATTTATTTTGTATTATCTGCATTTGTTTTAGATGGCAATTGACTACTTGATACCAAACGGGTGATGCATATGTAAGACAAGGCCTGATAACGCATTTAAAAATCATTTTTTTTTTTTTTGAAACTACAAAATGAGCGCTTATTCAGGAAAGACCATAATGCACAAAATGATTTTATAGGTTTCTCAAAGATTGTTTGAATATGCCTATTAAACAGGTGTTTTTGATCTAGTATTACTCCAGGATATTTGACATCTTTTTGGAAGACTATTTCATTTCCTTCAAAACGTATTTGTTGTTGCGGTAGTCTTTTTGGAGACTTGTTGTGTGGGAATAATAATACATTGTGTTTTGTTGTGATTTATTTTATTCTTGCATTTTTTAAATCGATTTTTTCCATTTTAGTAATTAATGCTTTGGTCAATTTACTTCATGAAAGCGAGTGTCATCCTCGTAATAAGCAACATCTGCTTCTCTATGAGGTATGAAATCTGACGTGAAAATAGAATATAGCATTGGAGATAAAATGGATGGAAGGTATTTTTCTATATGAAGATAAGATTTGTTTAATGGAAACCGAAAATTCACGTTTTTCTAGGAAATTCGCAATGATATTGAACAGATATCTTGGCATGTTATAACATATAGCAAATTTATGAAAAAGTTTGAAACATATGACTGCATAAGTCTACCTTATACTCAAATATATTCTCAATAAAACACAACACACTTAATTACAAGTTTACTTTCTTCTTTTAATGGAGGTCACAGGTTAAGGTACACTTCACTTGCTCACACCACACTCCAATTTTCCATTTAGAAAGTGATCCATTGAGATGGCGCCATAACCCCAACAGTCAACAAATTTTACGCTATGGTTTACACGAAAATATGTATAGCCCTCCTCCGACAAATTATCATAAGCGTAAAAAATAATATTAATAATAACTATTCATTTATCTCCAAAGACTCACCTTCCAACAATCGGAAACTATTATAGATCCAGGCCGAATGTACTTTCAACGATTACTTCAGGGCCGCCAATCTACTGGAAACAAAACCTTTACGACGGAAGTTGTTCCAGTCCACTGTAGTTTGTTTGCTCATCATTCATTATATCCGATAACGGACCACCTCGATAAACCAACATGAAGGAAAAAACGAGAACGTCGATAGGTACGCTTGAAATTGCACTTGTTATTCCGGCGGCCCCGAAAACGTTTCTCACATTTACAAAAAAAAAAAAATATTTAAATTCAATCAATTCAATTTCTCCACAAACAACTTATCTCCATAACCATCCATCACAATTGACATACGGCGTCAACTCAACGTATGTCCCTTCGGACATTTCAAAACACCAGCCGGAAATATCAATCCCCACTCCTGTAGAAGCTCCACAACATCCATCGAAATGGGTCCGTCCTTCTTCGTATTGAAAAGTTTTACTAACTCGAAAATTTTTTTCACCATCTTGCACAAGTAACTATTTCGCACTTAATTAAACGCGTTACAATAAATAACGTCACTTTTTGCCATACTCTAATAATGTAAAATTCAAATCACCGTTACGCATCATATTAAAACAAATATTTTCAATTGAATATCTGTTAAATCTTCAAGCATCTAATCGATAAACAGATGTAAAACGGAACACATCGAAAATCCAAACTTCCTAATTAGCTAGATCACGTGGGACCCAAACGTTGCGGACACCACTAAGTTCCTGGAAAATGTGACGCAACGCTCTGACTCACCTGATTTTCACCCGTACCGACTGGAATCCTCGAATTTGATCGCGCACTTTACCCTTGTTACACCTTTGGCTTGCTGTACCTTGGACGCTTGTTCACCGACTGATGTCCCCTTTTTATAGGGAAAGTACCACGTAATAGGTACCTCACTATTTGTGAATTTGGACACTTATTATGTCGCTTCCACCTATTGCCTAACGGTTAACTACGAAATACTTGCGCACACAATTTCAATTCATCTCTTCTTCATTATTATCAAATATACAACAACAACAAAAAATATGAAATATCATGGTGGGGGGACGAAAACGACAGCATCGACTTTCGTCGTCACACATGACGGAACTATATTTGGCAGCTATATCTAAATATGAACAGATTTTTCTCTACACCTTTCGGCACAAGTCTTTGTGTGCCATCATGAAATCGGATAAACTGTATATGGGAGCAACATCTAGGGTTCGAACTTGGCCCAAAAAAGTGAGCTGTACCAAATTTCATCCAATTGTGACTTTTACATACTTGCCAGATGGACATATATAAATCGTCTCAGATCCCGTTTCGTTTTAGATATTACTACCAGTAAGGAAATTTAAAAATTTGAACGGAAACAATGTTATTATACCCTACACGACTTTGGTTTAAAGGGCAAAAACCGCGATCTAATTAAAAAATCAAACGGACGTAACTACGATAGCATGTTTGTATTAATGTTTGTATTAATGCGCGTAACTACTCGCCTGTAAAAAACTAAAGCTCGCAATTTTGAAGATAGGAATTCTGAACTTATATTAATGTTAGTTCTGGGATGTTTGGTATTGAAAATGAGATATATCGGTCGATTTTTACGGTAGCCACATATAGTGGTACCCCAATATTCGGTATTTTAATACTTTTCTTCATTTTTCAACTAATCAGATATATAATCTTTTTGCTAATAATTATAAATATTATTTTTCATTTCATTAGTCTATTTTTTAGGGTAAACCCCATATAACGGTACATCCCAAACATCGGTATTTTGAGAAGTTCTGCCACTCATTTTAACAAATGGACTGTAATTTTACACTTTGGATTATCAATGAGTAGAAAACTACACCGCTATGGGTACATACGATAAACGCAAGCAAAACAAATGTCATTGATGGAACAGATATAACTTTTTTGTAGGAAGCTTGATATGTAATGTGATCAATATATTGTAAAACCTATGCAAAATTGCATGTCATTCAGGAAGACTTTGGATGTTTGGTATACTATTTGTATGAAATCGAACAAAAGTATGAGAGTTGTACGAATTAATCTGGACCGATTTGAATTAAACTTGATACAAGCCTTTCGGCATTGAAGCACAGCGTGTTGTTCAAAATGTCAACTCAATCGAACAAACGTTTCATATTTGGTGCACAATATATATAGAAGGTATATTTAAATCTAATTCTCTGTAAGCAAAGCATCATTCTGCAAGCAATTTGATACGTTGATAAGTATTTTGTGGACCTTGTACATAAAAATGGCAAAAAATATATGACACATATTTATATCAATTATAAAAAATCATTACTCGCCATTTTAGGCTCCATAAAGTACGCTGTTCAAAGTTCTATCGCAATCGGAGAAATATTTCATGTCTTTGGTGCAACCGTTATATAAAAACTGTTGAAAAGGTACATGACTCCACAATACCACATTGTTCAAGTAGACGGCAATTGCGACGCAGATTGATACAATCTAAATATTTTTGATAGTAGTATATATTGCGCCATGTGGAGATTCCTCCTAAGACGTATAAACTGGGATATTGCATAAGTTTTTTTTCATTTCATCTTTGTTGCAAAGGGTAAATATTATGCCAAACTTGGTATAGAGCAGAAGATACATTATCAATGACATATAAACCGAGTAACCCTTATACATTGGACATTACAAAATTTTAACCAAACATAGATCAAGTTCAAATATGGGACCGATCCGTCCATTTCAGCGGGCACTAATGAAAATCAAAACAAAATAGGGTATATATCGTGTTATATATCTGTCGGCAAATTAGACTGAGAGCTTCTAACTGGTTTATTTAGTTGTAGCAGTAATATTTATTTTCTAATTTATTTAGAAATATTGAATTGTCACCTCAACAAAAAACAGTTTTCGAAGTGGATTTTCCATCGGAAAATAAATGTAATGCGGAGAAGCCACCCACCAAGACCTTTAAAAACCGTGAGACGCAGACAAAGTAATTTTTTAATGTATACAAATGAATTGTTCATATTTTTTATTTATAGTGAATTAGTTTTTACGGCTTATACCGAAAAACATTAAAAAAAACCGTCTAATTATGTGCAAGTCGTAATGGCCAGCGGAATAAAAAATTCTGGAAGCAGTCAGTTTTCTACGTCTTCGACTGCAAAATGACTGAAGAAATTTCATTCCGCATAATTTCTGTCTTGAAATATCCAGCATTCATCTGTGATGGCTGTGGAATGTGACATGGGTCCATCAAACCGCAAATTGGGGAGAGATTTAGGCATAACTCCAGGTAATGATTACAAAACAGAAACCACACCACACTCCATCCACACAATATTCAAAATATATCACACTTTATCAAGTTCTCACCATTATAATTTTAACATATATGTTTTTTTTTTATATTCAGAGAAACCATGGTTTCCTCATCCCAGATATGGGGATAAAAAGGTGGTGCTCTGGCGGATGTTCCACATCTTTGTTAAGTTGATCCGAAATCATTATCTCAATTCGTGATTATTGATCAACGAAAAAATCTTAATGCCACGGACCATATCGGACTTGTTAAAATGAACAGACAAAACCGATACTTCCATTACTTTCAAATTAACCGAAAAACACATCTCGGTTAAAAGAGCGGGGAGGTTTACAATTACTGACCAACGTTTAATCTAATTCATTGATTTTGATTTTAGGAAGGCAAAAAGTCATGTTGGCTACGCAACTTTTTTCCAACACTACGGCGAACGCAATAGGAAGATACTATTCTTTAGCGTTGCAAACTTGTAATGCAGTTGGAACGGCTCAAGGTAGATATATAAGGTAGACGCATCGGCGAATTTCTACAACAAACATCAGTTGTTGTATATTAATATGTCAAAAATATTTTGCCAAAACAGATTCATAAGATTTTTTTACACAAATTCTTGTAGAAGATGTTAATTAAAGTATTGCCAAACAAGCTCTTCAAAATTCGGAGATTTTCATATATAATTTTGTTTTTTAATTTCTTGGTTCTACATTACAACAACATTTTTTACATTTATTTGCACCAACAGCTGGGCCGATGCGGCTACCATAATAAATATACCTTGGAACGGCTGAATTTATTCAGTTGACAAATGACTGGTTTGACGTTCATAATTCGCCATCGAGTACATTTGGGCTACCTGGAAAAGTAAATATGGGAACATTTTTTTAAAACAAATAAAACTAAATACGACTGTGTTTATTAATTGTGCTTTAAAAGCCTTTTGGCAACAACATTGAGTGACAAAAGGATATCTTAGACCGAATGAGCCGTCTAATGTCTTCGCCAATAATTTCAACAAAGAATAGTCTATAAGTATCCCAAAAATTCATCCTAGTGTCAAACAAGGCCTTAGTTATGTTGTATGATTACTTAAAAAACTACAACATAACGTATATTTTAACGCGACGCCTGTTGGAGCACTTCTTTGGCGAAATTAGAAGCAAACATGGACTTAATCATCCCTCCCCCCAGAATTCAAATATAAATAAAGGAAATATATATTGGGTAAGTCATATCGTTTTTCATTCAGTAACTGGATTTATATTGGTTTCAATTTTCAGCTCGCAATACAGAATTTCTGTCTGGAACCGGCAGCGTTGATATTGACGAGCCAATAGAATAGATCAACAACTACAATCCATTAAATCAAAGCATTAATTCCATCCATTCTTTGCAGTAGTCACAAGACGATGGATATGATGGCCTGCAATTCTCCCAAAAGTAGGAGGTCGCTCACATGGAAATGGAGGACGGAAGTGATATTCTTCAAGATCATGCTTTAGAATACATATCAGGGTATATGATTAGAAAGCTTCATCTAGAAGAATATAAATTTACATGGGTTGTCCAAGTCACACAGGAATCACTTGTGAAACCATCGGCGACATTCGTATCCACAATAAAAAAATGGACACAATTTTTAATCAAATTAATGGAAATCTTTTAATCTTTTTCTCCTTTGCACAGATGCTAACACCGTCTGCGCTACAGAATCTTACTTTAGCTAAAAATATACTTTGACAGCCTCAAAATAATGTCCATAGTTCTATTTAAATTGAATGAGAAATGAACCGTATTTCTTGAGTTATAAGGTCACTAGGGCATGTAATTAAAATTTCAAAATGATCCTGGTCCACACCTTTGACATAACGACAAAACGAAAACACCATTATCCATAATATTGTGGACTTTTTTTATATATGCATTACTTCTCCATCTTAATTGGGATAGACAATGCATAATTTTTCTTTTAAGACTTACTTACCTCAACTTTATAGAAATAGATATATTTATTTCATCTGGTAAACACGAAGGAAAAATAAATCGAATGTTGGAAAAAGCATTTTCCAAATACATTTTTCAAAACAATGTTTTCCTCATTGTAAACAAAGATGTTTTTTGACAGTTGAACAATTCGCCACTTTATCAATCTGTCAGGGCGAATATCTTTTTTCGCCTCAAAACAAAAATTTTGACATTAGGTTTATTTTAGTAAGGATTGGAGAGGGGCATAATGGACCCTAGTTCGACTTTTAGAGAGTTTTTCAAAAAAATCGGAATCCAAAACCCAGTTTTATGACTGTATCGGAATCTTATCACCACTCAATTGAAAGGTATTGTCATAAGCTTTAAAATTATACCCATTTTATATTAACCGAATCCGTAGAAACGGATACCCGATCTTCCGGGTCAAACAAACGGGTAACCGGGTACGTCCCCAAGAAAAAATATATCCCCGTAATCCTCTGGAAAAAATTTCAGAAAAATATGATCGTTTTTACTAAACTAGAGCTATTCCTTTGTTTTATACCATACATCATAGTATGTAGGGTATATTAGTTTTGTTTTTCCGTTTGTAATTCATCGAAATAATAATTTCTTGATCAGCGTAAAATTCTATGACGATTTAAACATGGCCGTCGTTTTTGTTTTATCCCATACTCGAATGTATGGTATTCTAAGACAATTTTGCCATCTGTTGTAATCATTCCATCTGCGTAGGATATCGAGTTAAAAAACTATTGTTAACAGAACAGAACGAACTATATATGAACTATAGCCAGCATTTAGGCCTAGCCCTCAAAAAATGATACCTACCGACTCCCGGTATTTTTAATATTTAGCGAAAAAAAATGTATTGTGCTGCAAAAAAAGTTTCGAAATTGAGCTATATCAGTCCTGAATTAGGTACACGATGTAATCAATATTGGTCCCGCTTTAGGTATAACCTCTAGGGACGTACTTATACAATTTTTTCTGCAATTGAACCAGTAGCTTTCACCCAACACCCTGAAAAAAAACTGTGTACGGTGGTGATGGCCTCATATTACTGTGCTAAATTGCAGTCGTCAATATCGGTTCACTTTTTTTGGTGTTAGGAAAAATATCCATTAAAAATTGCTGAAATTTGTATTTGGTGTACATTATGGTTTACATAAATGGGTTTGTAGAATCGTCGGTATAGGTTCACTTTTTGGTATGTTCCCTATATTTCCATTTCAAGTACATGTCAGTATACCTATGGGGAAGGTGGAGCGTGATATCTGTGAAAAGAGCAATTCCTGCAGGAGTAAACCATCCGAATTGACGAGTATGTATCCGCGCCCAATTGTAGTAAAATATGATGCATGGTCTTATAATAATGGGTCCGGTAGGGCCTGCGTGGCAAGTAGTCTGTTCACTTAGGGAGAGTATACTAGATTGATCTCTTAAAATTATTTTTTTAACCCATTATTCATTCTCATTTTCTTCCAACCATAACGCCACCAAATCCGTAATTATTTTTTTAAAGACTCGTACCGCACAAACGTTTCCTTTTTCAATTCTTCGTTATTGTTTACTTTGTGGTACCAGTGTTACCTTATTTTCGGTTTATTTTGCGAATGCGTTTGCGTTAGTGATACAGAGTACAAAATTTTACATTTAACGAATTTAGCTTTCGCAACGCAATACAGGTGTTACTCTGTTTCTGGATTATTGTCTTCTTCTATATGGCTGCTGCTGGTTGCGCCTGTTGTTTGGCGATCCTTCATCTTCTTCCCAGTCTCGGTTTGGAAGATAGGTAGTCATATTTGTAATTGAGGAGAAGGAAGTACCAAGTTATATAGAAGTGTCGCAGTATTCATGCAAGACAACTTGGCGACAAGGTAAGCGATGTTGTCGTTACCAAACTCCCCACTTTTCATTGACGACCAATTTGATGACTAAAACCTATACTTTTCGTTGACGACTATATCAACGACAAAGTCTTGTAACCGTCACTAATGACAGTACCAATATTGCCATCATAAGCGACGTTACCTACAGTAAAATATTCAGAAATATAATTTGTATATATATTTAATTCAATTCAATATTTACTTCAATCCATGTTTTTAATTACAAAACGGATAGTTATAGGAATCATTGTTTTCAGAAAATTATTAGAATAATAAAAAATAATAATACAAATTATTACAAAAAAACAGTGTTTTAAGCTTTTTTTTATAATGGTTTTAATTCATTCCTTCCTTATTTGTTCGGCATTTCATTATATTTGTTGTATTTTTAATCCTTTTAAATGAAGTCCTCTTATTACATAAAAATCTTCGTACGTAAGTTCATCGGATTCTACAGCTTCTGTAAAAAATAAAGCAGTGTTGTTAGTTATATTAAAGTATTTACCATATATGCTAGATACCAAATTGGTATAAATTTTTAACGGTTTTTTGTTTCGTCCATGTTATGACCCATTATTATTTCCCTTCCCAGTATTTTTTCGATATTTCTAACAGAATGTTGTAATAATTTTCTTATACAGGCCTGTAAAAGTGATTGGAGTTATTTGAATATTATATACTTACCACATCGGTACGTCTTTCCGTTTGCAACATTTTTTCCAGTTCATTTACCTTTTCCTCTGTACAAATTGGGAATATTGACTTTGTAGCTTGGGAAATTCCTAAATTACGTCGTGCCCCGCCAGTATATTCGTCAATTTCTCCTGTCCTTCCACAATCTCGTTTAATTTTTGTATTATACTGGTTTGTCTTCGAATTTGTTTCGTATTTGCTGAAGAATTTGGTGAATTTTTTTAAACATTTGTTATTCTCTGCTTATAATTCTCGAAGTCATATGCAGAAAATTCGGTAATTATACCAAATTCTCTAACAAATTCGCATATATGTAATAAGTGGTTGAAAGAGATATCAATTTATCTGACAGATGTTGTTTCTCTTTATTGCTCATTCTCTCAACTAAAATATTTAAAATTTTCCTCGTTACTCTCAAGTCAATTGCGTGCATAGCGTCAATTGGAAATTGAGTAACCATATTGATTCCGGCCTCTTCAAGATCTGTGGTCATTGTCCTAAATCGATAATTGTGATACGGTGAATCCGCCCTAATTTTAAACATATAATCAGTTCGTATTTCAGCCACATATTTTAAGAAAACTTTTACGTTGTTAACTCTCCAGCCAATCTGCAAACATCGATCACAACCATGAAACGCGTTGTGTCCTATACACCCTTTAACAAAGGCTACCGTTGGTGCATCGCAAATTAAAGCCCTTAATGTAAAGAGTATGATCTTCTCTTCGTATGCAACTCCGTTTTAAAAAATGTCTTTTATTTCAACAATAAAGTCATGGAGGTACGAATTAATATCAACAGGTTTTTTATTTCCGCAAAAATACCAATTAAAAATGCAATATATGCTCAAGTTGGAAATTTTCCCTAAAATAGGTCATAGTGATAAAGTAATTCCATCCATACCTACATCTAGAATTATTTCTTCAGTGTTTCCCAAGTGTTAGGCCCAAGTTTCAAAATATTTTTTTTAAACCGAAATGGAAGTATTGACTGGATTCACAGTTCGAATTGTTATTGGGGTTTTAGGCGAACTTATAAGCTGTATAGATGTACTGGGGACATTTAAATTTTCTTCCCTTAGTTCATGCAGTATATCGTCTCGCAATCTCCTGCTAACCTGATGCTTCACAAACACGTCTCTTAATTTATCTCGCAAGGTCAATGAAGCATCAACTTTTTCGATATTTTCCACAGAGTCTTGACCTTCGATATGAAATGACACATTTTTAACACTATTTTCTTCCTTAGAACTTAACACATTTTCTGGGGGTAACAATTTCCCGTTGTAAAGATCTTTTCGAAGCCATTGTTATAGCAAAAATATGCAATATTAATTAATTTACTAACTTCTTCGATTTATTTATATTTATTTATGTAACTGTATTTCTAAATCATAATATTTTGTTTACCAATATTCCAAACCATGCTATAATTGACATTTTTTAAACATATTTTGTGTTCGACAAGTACACGACATAAAAATATTCTTTTATGTTAAATATGGATTGAGCATCTGATTTAGTTACTTCAAGCAATGTCAAAAAAACTTATCCTGGATTTAATTCGCCTGATCTACATAACGGGCAATCAGGACAAACCATTTCGTGGATGAGACATCTGTCGTTCCGTCCACAATTAAGGAAAACTTTTGTTTTTGAAGTATGGATACTATTCCATTGCTTGCTTGATTACCAATGCACTCCGCTATTTGCGTTGCCTTCGTTCTTCCACAATCACAAGTTTTGCATTGGAAGGAATGGCAAATTGTGTGTTATACAAAACAAAGGCAAACTCCACACTTTTCACCTGATCCGCCTTTTTTCCTCGTTGTTAAAAATGTATCAATTTTTAAAGTACTTTTTTGGTAGCATAGTTTTGACTGTGTAAAGTCGTCTTTTCATGGCTCTTTAAATGCGACAAATGTGTTGTTAATGATTTGGAACACGTAATACAAAGTGCTGAACCATCCATTTCCTGTAGCCAATCAAACGTGGTAAGCCATTCCGATCATATTTTTCTCTTTATGTTTTGCGATATTTCAGCATTTTTATTGGCAAAAGTGTAAGAAAAAATAATTATTTTTTATCATTTTTTAATGACAAATTTACCTATAAACTGCTTCCTCATCGCTGTTTTCTATTGTTTGAAGTTTTGATTTTTTTATTATGAACCCTCAATGGAGTTTGAATTTGTGTTTAACAAAAGAACATTTTTACACATATGTCATATATTGAATTCCTAACTCCTATTTTCTCTCCGTGTGAGTCAATACATCACGGTTACCAAGACTCTTCAGGGCATACTATACTGCCAATAAAGGCCACTTTATACTAACTCCCACCTACATAATAGAGCTCTGTTAGCCATTCCGATCTTATTTTTCTCTTTATGTTTTGCGATATTTCAGCATTTTTATTGGCAAAAGTGTAAGAAAAAAGAATTATTTTTTATCATTTTTTAATGACAAATTTACCTATAAGCTGCTTCCTCATCGCTGTTTTCTATTGCTTGAAGTTTTGATTTTTTTATTATGAACCTTCAATGGAGTTTGAATTTGTGTTTTTACGTACCTATCCATTGTTTTTCACAAAAAACCTAATATGCAAAATAATACCAATAAAATTTTTATGTCCACTTTCGGCAACACTGGTCCGGACTTGGCACCAAGCGATTATCATCTTGCTCTATTTCTGTTATGATAAAAAATTAGTATCTAGGGAGGATTATGAAAATCGAATACCTGAGTTTTTTGCAAATAGAGATCAGAACTTCTATGAGAGTGGCATTATGAAGTTACCTTTAAAATGGCAACAAAACGGTTCATATTTGGCCTATATCGGACAGCCCGAAGCATTTAAATGAAGTCCCATAGTTCATATAAAAATAATGGATTTATTTTTCCCCAACGAATATATTATATACCTATATACTGTAGCGAACATAAAATATGCAACGGTAAATAAAACTATGATTAAGTGTGGTAACTTTTGTTACGGAATTTATAACGAACTATGAATTACGAAATAATAATAATAATATATAATACGCTCAAGGACGTTTAAGTGAAATTTTTTATATAACAACAACTTTAGAATATCAATAACCGAGTGAAAATGTTACTTTAAGATACTTAATAATGAAACGGTATAAATTATAGTATCTCCTCTTTCTTACCCAGGGATCTTTTTTGAATCATGTTTTCCAAGAATGAACATTTACTCCCATAGGTTTAAATTTTTGTTATTTTAATCACAAAAATCGTTGTTTATTCGACTCGTTAAATATTGGCATTTATACTTATCAGTCAATCGAGGGACATTTTCGCACAACAATACTAAACAAAAAGTTGTTAGTCCATTTGAATATCAACCGATATTACTTGTTTAGAACTTGACATACATGCACAATTTCGTGACGATTGGTCCATAACTTTATAACGGTATACTAAAAAGTTGGTCTAGAACCAATACTTCGCGGCGTTAGGTCACACAATGCTGAAATGTAACATATGTCAAACATTCTGTTTTGAATTTAATTTGTTAGTACATATGGCCGATGGTTAAATGTAATGTGAATGTTTTGTTTAATGGTTCGTTATGAGTGTAGCATGTGCGTGACGGTGTTTAAAGTTCAAAAAATAATATGTTTTTTCTCAAAAAAATTAAATGTCAATATTCTCTTGAATCATCGCTTATAGCTGTAAAAAAATTCCAATATTCTATCTTCAGTCAATTCGCAGAAGATTTATATCGAATCTGAAATCCAATTTTCAAAGGAAAAATTTTGAAACGCGTGCGTACGCGTTTAACAGGTGTTATGAAGAGCGTAAAACTACTTTATTTGTTATTGAATATTTCAATATATTATTTTCATTGTTTTTATTGTACTTCTAATATATTTATTTTACTGTAAACGTAGATGTTGGTGTCATTAGACGTTTGTTACATAAAGGCCACTTTATACTAACTCCCACCAACCTAATAGAGCTCTGTTAGTGGTGAGTTGGACGGTTAAATCATTTCCACACATGCAAGACTTAAATTCTGCTCCACTTTATTATTGGTAACCTAATCTCACACCAAATTATTAGGGGTTAAAAATCCTCACAAAAAATTAATATAGAAATTCTTAATAACTAAACTAACTACTAACAATTACAACATAAATTTAATATGTAGTGTATTTTTAAAATTTTCGTTTTGTCGCTTATAATAGTTTCGGTGTAATTTCATTATTAAAATTGATTCAAATATTTCGTTTCTTTTTGTCTCTTTTCATAGATTGGGGATGTTGAAGACTCTGGTCTATTTTCTTAGATTTGGGTATGTATATTTTAAAAATGTTGCCTGGTTTTCTCAGAATTTAATGGTTCATTTTCTTGTTATTTCCTTACAGTAATGCGACAGGATTTGCAGGCTGACTTTGCTTGTGTAATATCCTTGGCAAAAATATCAACCTCCAAAGGATGTCTTATGGATTATTTTAAAAATTTTGCCTGGTTTTCTCAGAACATAATGTTTAATTTTCTTGTTATTTCCTTACAGTAATGCAACAGGTTTTGCAGGCTGACATTTCTTGTGTAAGATCCTTTGCAAAAATATCAACTCCCAAAGGATGTCTTAAGGATTCCAACCAAGGATTAAAATGGAGCTTTGCCGCCTTTCTTCACTTCCCCAGAATTGTTGCTGACCTCCTCCACAAAAATAGTTGAAGGGCCAGTATATGTTTCCGATATTGCAGTTTAGTTTTGGCGTTTACTTAAATATAACGAAAAAGAACAAAACGTTTCAACACCAAAATTAACAATCACAATATCAAAACAATGTATTGACAAAACAATAAATAACACATATGTATTTGTACACGCACAAGCTAGTGTATGCACCACAACACAAAATTAAATAAAAATTACAAAAGTGATCGCAAATAATATGTCTTTTTTTGTTTGAGTTTATTATTTTGGGGGAAAACTTCCAAAATTTCCACTTTTAGCTAACACCAATAACTCTCGCCAACACCATTAACATTCTCCGCTATGGCCAGAACCAAGCTGAATTGTCCCTCCTTTCCACATTTTCGACAAATTTTCCGACGTTTATTTATGTTTGTTTTGACATACTTCCAAACCTATTACACATTCCCAGAGTTGAATAGATGCACGTTAGGTGACTATCGCCACTAACTGTGCTATCAGTTTTGGCAACCTGTTCATATGCAACTCACTTCGGAGCTTACCGTATCCGGCTTACTTTTCCTGACCGGCAGCAAGCAAACACATCACATCGGAAAGTTACTGCCGGTACTTTAATAGAATTGAATAAAACAATTCTCATGCAACAGGTTGTTTCTGATTTAAATGTTGATGCTGTTGAAAATGTGCATACATGCATAGGTGTTTGATGTTATGACCTCTTGCACCAATCGGTTTGGTTTGAAACTCAGGGAGGTTCTCAACCGCCAAACCATGGTGAGGGTCTAACATCACATTAAATAACTTAATACTAGGATTATTAAATAATATAAATTAAATTATTAAATTATATAATAAAATTATTAACGTTTCAAAATAATAGCAACCAATTCAAATAGTTTTAGTTTTTTTCTTTTGGCAGTTGCGTTTATTGAATTTCGACCAGATATGAGATTTTCATCGTTTAGCATTATAACAATTTGCAAACTCACGATATACTCCTGGTCATTAGTACCCGGCAAGTTAGGATTCACAGGTTATGTAAAAGTCGCCACTAGAGCCAGCTGTGGAGCGTATGTGTCTAGCGTAATGGAAGCAATTTACGCACAGCAGCTTTTTGGTATGTGTTTTATCTTTTTTATACAATGGTTTAGTTTTCTTTTTCGTTTGCGATAATTTATTACAAGGCAATACGCTTCCCACAGCTAGCATCATATGGGAATCGGGTTATGTACAGAGTGAAATAATTCAATTTGATGTCACTCGCGTTTGTAAAAATTTTAAGATAATGGTTTTTGCACTCATATAATATGATAATTAATTTTCTCTTTTATTATAAACGATAATTCTACACAAATTCGGCTGCACAAAGACTTTTATTTGTCTTTTTTATTTTGGACAACGTTACCACGGTATATCAATTACGTTGTCTTAGAAAAAATCTGTTACGTTCAGGACCTAATGCGGCGTTATGGTGGGATTTGCACTAGCTCAGTTAGGAGCGCTTTTCGATCAGGGGAACGAACAACTAGAAATTTGGATCATACAAAACAAAACACACAACATACACCTATGACGAAGGAGCTTGGTTTAGTACTCCTCCATGACCCTTTATTCCAATTTAGGAATTTTTATATTTAAAAGGGACCCACATTCCACACACACTTACCTCACGAAAACTTACACCTAATTCACTCTCTCACAAAGAAGACTTAACACAACTTGATTTCTAATACATTAAAATCATTTATTGACATTTTTGAAACTTAATCTAACATATAAAAGTTGAAAATCATGTCAATTTATGAACTCCTAACTCTCAGTGTGAATCAATATCGTCGATTACCAACACTTTGCATCGGACATGTTACACTGCCAATTTAGGCCACTTTAGACAACTACACCTACCTAACAGAGCTCTATTAGTGGTGACGTGGGCGGTTGAATTACGTCCACAAAATTATTCTAATTATTGCTCCACGTAGCTATGCGGTAATCTACCTCACCATTTAATGAAAATAAGTTAAAAATCCTCACAAAATATAATGATCATTTAAATTCTTAATCCTAAACTAACTACTAACATTCACAACTTAATACTAACATATATCGTTAGCTAAAATGCAAAAAGGCGTAACTAACAAAAAAATGAAAATTGACTTTTTGAATGAATATTGTGAATGTCAATAAAATACATGTGTTGACAAAGTTTTACACGTCTGCGGTCAAAAAAGGAGCTTCTATTAACAAAAAAATCTGCATTTGACATGTTTACAGTTTTCATTCAAAACAGTTCTTTGCTTCTCCTACACAATTATGCTTTTGTTAGTTACGCCTTTTTGCACTTTTAATTATATTTTTTGTCTTTTTATATATATTTGGTGTCTTGTTTCTTGAAAAATTGATTTTAAAGTATTTTCATATTTTTATCTCATTTCAGATTTTTAAGTTGCGCAAGGAGACTGACAATTTTATCGTTCCAGCATTGGCTTATATATGTATGTATTACAAATAATATTGTTTTACCTAGTTTCCATTTATTTAATATATTTCTCTGTTTTTCATTGCAGGAGTTAATTACCAGCGGCAGAGCAAATTATCTCAGACTACCAGGATTTTTTCTTCCCTCTCCATACGGATTTTAAAGGGGATTCTTGGCTGGATTTTTGGCAATATATCCAGGTTTCTTTTTTCTGTTTTCAAGGCTTTTTCAAAACGTCTTCAAATATCTTCAAAAATTAACTTCAGTGGTTTGGAGTTTTTTATTAACGTTCAACTTTAATGAAACACGAAAAAATACAGAACATTGAAAGGACAAAAAAACAAACACATTGAACAACATTCTTACGTTTTGGTATACGCACAACATGCGTTTGAACACACAACACCACAATAAACTTTGCAGAAAAAAATATATATAAATTTTGTTTATTTCCAATTTGATTTTGGTTTTCTTATTTTGGGGAAAATTCCAATTGGATTTTAAGTCGACACAAATAACTATTTATGTATTACTCATTCGCTCCTTTTATATGCCCGAAACCCAAGCAGGATTTTCCTCCCTTTCCTTTTCGCAAAATTATACGACATTTATTTATGTCTGTTTTATTCTACATCCAAACCTATTACGCTCACGCAGTGTTGCATTTCATGCACGTTACATGACCGCTGCCACTAACTACACAGCATCACTGTTTATATGCAGCCAACTTCATAGCCATGATGCAATAATAAGGTGATGTATCAAAACAAAAACTTTTTTTGTCTCGATTATCTGTCAAATTTTTCCGTATAATATTTCTAAAATTTGGCAGCATTGCACATCGAATTCAAGTAAAATTTAACTCTTTGACAGTTAATCAAGACATCAGCTGCTCTCAATGGACTACCTATTCATTGTGCCATGTTCATAGCCTACCGCATCCGGCTTATTTTTCTAGACCGGCAGCCACGCAACACATCGATAAAAATTGCTGCCGGCTTTTTTGTTTTATTAAATAAAAAAATTATGCAGCCACATGCAACAAATATTTCAAACAATAATGGATTTTTCCCATGCAGTTTCTCTTTTTACATGAGAATTTTCCTTCTGCAACCATTTTCCAATATTGTAATACATTAATACCAGGGTTTAAAATGCAGCACCAAAAAATATTAGCATTAGTCTTACAGAGCTACTGCTAAAAAATATTGACATTATGACTAAATCAGCAAACGGCTAGCTTTTCTAGTTCGTAGCATTCATGCTAAGCACGTATTGCACATGCGAGCTTTCTTTGTTATGACTAATCGGCAGTACGACTACATATTCATATTTCGCTGCCGACGAATAATCAGCAGAGGGTTGTTTTTATGTTTGTGTGTTGCCAACGCAGAAATTAGAAAAAAGGCATTTCATTTTGTGCGTTTTTATTTAATTTAAACTTGTCAAATCGCAATTAAAAACTGTCAATAATAGTACTAAAAAATAAATAATATATTAAATTAAACTCTTTAGCAAGTATTAATCATTGTCTTTGTTCGAAAAAATGAAATTATCATAATCGCGATTTTTAATTCTCTCATATAATTTATAAAATTTCAATGGGCAACACTGAATTCGAAAAATGCTCGAGTTTTGTTTGCTAAAAATCTTGCTAAGCAGCCACAGTCAAGGTGCTTAGTTTTCATTGTAAGCTTTGGTTGTTAGTCGCGTTGACAATTATGTTGTAGTTGTTCATTGCTATTTTGTAGCTGCTGACAAAATCAAGAAGCTTTAGTTTTGCTTGCTAAAATTATTCGTAATGTATTGCTATTTGCTGCAGTTGTGCTTGGCTGTGCTGCATATTTTGAGGATGAATTTAGTTAGCAGTGCGGCAATTTTCTGTGTTTTTGCTATTTTGACGTTAGCATTTTAAACTCTGATTAATACCGTAGTTACTCAGTATTTATATTACTATTGTAATTTTTTTTTTTCAAATTTGAAACATATGTATACATTTTGCTCTCACGCGCCAACGTTCAGGGATGGAACATTTTCGATTTTTGTGTACCTGCACTTTTTAGTACGGTGGTTTATGACACCCTATTGACATCTGTTCTCTGACAGCTGACAATAAACAAAAAACCCAACCATATCAATTTCTGTGCTGTTGTCTAATTTTATTTTACGAGAAAAATGATCCACAAAATGTGGTATAATTTTGATAAATTAAAATATGTCTGTGAACATATTTTCTGCAGGAATGTTGTTCATTCACAATAGACGGACAAGTATATTGATATGCAATTGAATTTATTCTTTTATATTGATTTTTCTTTTATTTTCCAGTTCTCCCGCAACATGGATAAAGCTAGCTTATATATATTTTATGCCGCTAAAATCGTGATTTCAGCCATAGTGCATTGATGGGTGTCTTTGGAGTACAGCTGGAGACGACATATATTGTTGATTAGATATTCCTGTATATGTGAGTTGTTGCTCGATTACTTCGAGTATATATAATGTTGTGTTACTGTTTAGCTAGAGCTGGAACTGAAATCGTTGGCTTTTAAGGGAAGAAGTTCGCCCGGTTTTGGGTAATGGTTGAAATGTTGGTGCAGGTATTTCAATTGCAACCTTTTTGGTATGTTTTTTGTCTATTGTATTGTTTGTTTGTCTGAGTTCTGTTTATACATTAAACTCATTATACCCTGCACCACAATGCTGATATACATATTGTTACGTTCTTGGATTTTACTAAATCCCGTGTAGACGTTGTTTTATTTCCCGATACAATTCGTACCAAATAAAACGCGGGTTCTTTCAGATTACGATTATTACAATGATTTTATTCACACAACTTTACTTTGCACTTTACTTTACACGACGGTTTCAATTCGCGATCTGATTCACAACTGACTCACTGCCTTTCCATTCCCTCTATTTATATGAGCCCTGCCTGTCGCTACGGAAGTTTCTAGACGATCTGGTAACACCTAGATCACGAACAATCTACCAATGCAACAAACACATTGAGTAACAATAACAACAACAAACTTACTGAGTGAACAATAACAACAACAACAAACTTGAGTAAACAAACTTACAATAACAACAACACATATACAGGCGAGGGAATAACAAAGAAAGAGGAATAATAACAACACATATACAGGCGAGGGAATAACAAAGAAAGAGGAATAACAACAACACATATACAGGCGAGGGAATAACAAAGAAAGAGGAATGACGTTTAACAAGAATTGTATGACAATAACAAAATAGAAAATGAAAGAGGAAATGGAAGGATGTAGAAAAATCTATACAGTGGTTGTTGTTGTGAAGTTATTCAAATAAACTGCGTAGTAGAAATTTACGTTACAATTCAAATTCTTAAATTAACGGAATTCATCTAAATTAACTTAAATCTAAAGTTATATTCGTAACATTGCCCCCCGCTTAAGCCTGTTCGTCCCGAATAGGCACAGTTCCCGTTCCGTAGGGGGTCAGCCGCTCCAAATGTACAACTTTCATCTTCGACCTGGGACTGTCGCTCCTCTGGATGCGATAAACGACGTCATTTATTTTCGTGACAATCTTGTAGGGTCCTTCCCAGTGCGTTTGCAATTTGGGGCATAGTCCTTTCTTTCGTTGTGGGTTGAACAATAGTACCAGTTGCCCTTCTTGAAACCCATCGGTATTTGCCGCTCGATCGTACCTTGCCTTCATGCGGTTGCTAACCATTTTTATTCGATGTCGGACTGCATCGTGGACTTTACTAAAAGAGTTTTGGCTGTCTTCATCTTGGTTCACATCGTCGTTTGGGGTAGCACCGAATATCAAATCGCCAGGTAGCTTTAATTCATTTCCGAACAGAACTTTGGCTGGGGTCCGGGATGTGGAATCATGAATGGCCGATCTATAAGCCAATAAAAACTTTGGAATATGCTCATCCCAGTCTCGTTGGCCACTGTCCACCACTTTCCGTAGATGTTCTTCAAGGGTGCGATTGAATCTTTCCACCATGCCATCTGATTGTGGATGTAGGGGCGTCGTTCTGGTTTTCTTAATTCCGTAGGAGTCACACATTCCCTTGAAGATCGCTGATTCAAAATTCCTACCTTGATCGGAATGAACCTCAGATGGAACACCATAGCGACAAATCCAATTTTTGCTGAACACATCCACAATTGTCCTGGCTTCTTGATTTGGGATAGCATAAACCTCCGGCCATTTACTGAAGTAATCCATGACCACTAAGACATACCGGTTCCCAGAGTCGCTTGTGGGGAACGGTCCAGCTACATCCATTGCGATTCTTTCAAAAGGGGCTCCTGAATTATACTGCTGCATGTAGCCTCGACTCTTCCGTGTTGGACCTTTAGCTTTTATGCACCTTTCACAATTGGCGATCCAGTCGGCAATGGATTTTTGACAGCCGACCCAGTAGAATCTCTGCTTTACCTTTTCAGCGGTCTTTGCTATGCCAAGATGTCCTCCACTTGGCCCATCGTGAAACTCCGACAAGACATCTCTTATTTTGGAGTCTGGGACGACGATCAAGTTCCGGTGAGATTTACCATCCTCACTTTCCCATTTGCGATATAGGCAG
The DNA here is from genome assembly GCF_032173495.1 of Musca vetustissima. NCBI lineage: Eukaryota > Metazoa > Arthropoda > Insecta > Diptera > Muscidae > Musca > Musca vetustissima. The sequence goes on from NW_026879435.1 coordinate 25,817, forward strand.
CCATCTTTTATAAGTAGACTGTCCCACTGGGCCCAATAGGATTTTAAAAGAGGGCTTTCGGAGGTAATTTCTTTACGACTAGGTCGCTTGCCCGTTTCAATGGCCGAAATTACTTTGCCCAGAATGGGATCTCTTCGTTGTTCCGTCGACCAATCTTCACCCGACTCAAACTGCAATAGTCGGACATCAACGATATTCTCCTTATTCTCAGCCTTTGAGCAATGTCTGCATTCTACCTTGCATGGCCGACGAGACAGGGCATCAGCATTACCGTGTTTTCCGCCTTTTCTGTGCTCGATTCTGAAATCATAACTCTGGAGCCTCTCGATCCAACGGGCTAGTTGACCTTCCGGATTCTTAAACCGCAGCAACCATTGGAGAGCAGCGTGGTCGGTCCTCAGCAGGAAATGCTGGCCATATAGGTATTTGTGGAAGTGTTTAACGCTCTCAAGGGCAGCAAGCAGCTCTCTCCTCGTCACACAGTAATTCCTCTCAGGCTTCGACAATGTCCGGCTGTAGTACCCGATGACTTTTTCCTGTCCGTCGATTTCCTGGGAAAGGACGCCACCGATGCCGCACGCACTTGCGTCTGTGTCCAGAGCAAACTTTCCGCCAGGTATAGGGTATGCCAAAATGGGGGCTCTACATAGCATGTCCTTGAGTTTACTGAACGCCCTCTTGGTCGTTGCCCCACTGGAACCTCTGGCCTTTTTGCGTTAAGCGGTGTAGACAGGCGGCGATGTTGGCAAAATTTGGGACAAATCGACGGTAGTAGGTGCAGAGACCCAGAAAGCTTCGCAGCTCATGGAGATTTCGGGGCTGCGGCCAATCTCTGACGGCTTGAATTTTCTCCTTATCCGTCGATATGCCCTCCGGCGTCACGTGATGTCCCAGGAACTTCACCTCTCGTTGGAAGAGACTGCACTTCTTTGGGTTCAGCTTGAGGCCTGAAGACGAAAGCTGCTGAAGAACATCCTTTAAAT